>NW_028256814.1:0-3219 GCF_048593485.1 Apis florea | reverse complement strand
ATGTAATCAGTCAAAAGAGGAGAGTTTCGCGCTTGAAATGAGCCAAAAAAACCCTAAATACGCCTACTAGAAGATAAGATACAGCGGTTTAAAAACTTCGAAATTTTAAAAAATCAAAAATACCCTTCCACTATTTTGAATATAGCGTCTGAACCGTTTCTCTCCGAAAAACCCAAATGAAATCAGTCGAAAGAGGAGAGTTTCGCGCTTGTAAGGAGCCAAAAAAATCCTAAATACGCCTACTAGAAGATAAGATACAGCGGTTTAAAACTTCGAAATTTTAAAAAATCAAAAATACCCTTCCACTATTTTGAATATAGCGTCTGAACCGTTTCTCTCCGACAAACCCGAATGTAATCAGTCAAAAGAGGAGAGTTTCGCGCTTGAAATGAGCCAAAAAAACCCTAAATACGCCTACTAGAAGATAAGATACAGCGGTTTAAAAACTTCGAAATTTTAAAAAATCAAAAATACCCTTCCACTATTTTGAATATAGCGTCTGAACCGTTTCTCTCCGAAAAACCCGAATGAAATCATTCGAAAGAGGAGAGTTTCGCGCTTGTAAGGAGCCAAAAAAATTCTAAATACGCCTACTAGAAGATAAGATACAGCGGTTTAAAGACTTCGAAATTTTAAAAAATCAAAAATACCCTTCCACTATATTGAATATAGCGTCTGAACCGTTTCTCTCCGAATAACCCGAATGAAATCAGTCGAAAGAGGAGAGTTTCGCGCTTGAAATGAGCCAAAAAAATCTTAAATACGCCTACTAGAAGATAAGATACAGCGGTTTTAATACTACGGAATTTTAAAAAATCAAAAATACCCTTCCACTATTTTGAATATAGCGTCTGAAACGTTTCTCTCCGAAAAACCCCAATGAAATCAGTCGAAGGAGGAGAGTTTCGCGCTTGTAAGGAGCCAAAAAAATCCTAAATACGCCTACTAGAAGATAAGATACAGCGGTTTAAATCTTCGAAATTTTAAAAAATCAAAAATACCCTTCCACTATTTTGAATATAGCGTCTGAACCGTTTCTCTCCGAAAAACCCGAATGAAATCAGTCAAAAGAGGAGAGTTTCGCGCTTGAAATGAGCCAAAAAAACCCTAAATACGCCTACTAGAAGATAAGATACAGCGGTTTAAAAATTCCGAAATTTTAAAAAATCAAAAATACCCTTCCACTATTTTGTATATAGAGTCTGAACCGTTTCTCTCCGAAAAACCCGAATGAAATCAGTCGAAAGGGGAGAGATTCGCGCTTGTAAGGAGCCAAAAAAATTCTAAATACGCCTACTAGAAGATAAGATACAGCGGTTTAAAAACTTCGAAATTTTAAAAAATCAAAAATACCCTTCCACTATTTTGAATATAGAGTCTGAACCGTTTCTCTCCGAAAAACCCGAATGAAATCAGTCGAAAGGGGAGAGATTCGCGCTTGTAAGGAGCCAAAAAAATCCTAAATACGCCTACTAGAAGATAAGATACAGCGGTTTAAAAACTTCGAAATTTTAAAAAATCAAAAATTCCCTTCCACTATTTTGAATATAGCGTCTGAACCGTTTCTCTCCGAAAAACCCGAATGAAATCAGTCAAAAGAGGAGAGTTTCGCGCTTGAAATGAGCCAAAAAAACCCTAAATACGCCTACTAGAAGATAAGATACAGCGGTTTAAAACTTCGAAATTTTAAAAAATCAAAAATACCCTTCCACTATTTTGAATATAGAGTCTGAACCGTTTCTCTCCGAAAAACCCGAATGAAATCAGTCGAAAGGGGAGAGATTCGCGCTTGTAAGGAGCCAAAAAAATCCTAAATACGCCTACTAGAAGATAAGATACAGCGGTTTAAAAACTTCGAAATTTTAAAAAATCAAAAATTCCCTTCCACTATTTTGAATATAGCGTCTGAACCGTTTCTCTCCGAAAAACCCGAATGAAACGAGTCGAAAGAGGACAGTTTCTCGCTTAAAATGTGCCAAAAAGCTCCTAAATACGCCTACTAGAAGATAAGATACAGCGGTTTAAAAACTTCGTAATTTTAAAAAATCAAAAATACCCTTCCACTATTTTGAATATAGCGTCTGAACCGTTTTTATCGGAAAAACCCGAATGAAATCATTCGAAAGAGGAGAGTTTCGCGCTTGAAATGAGCCAAAAAAATCCTAAATACGCCTACTAGATGATAAGATACTGCGGTTTAAAGACTACGAAATTTTAAAAAATCAAAAATACCCTTCCACTATTTTGAATATAGCGTCTGAACCGTTTCTCTCCGAGAAACCCGAATGAAATCAGTCGAAAGAGGAGAGTTTCGCGCTTGAAATGAGCCAAAAAAATCCTAAATACGCCTACTAGAAGATAAGATACAGCGGTTTAAAAATTCCGAAATTTTAAAAAATCAAAAATACCCTTCCAATATTTTGAATATAGAGTCTGAAACGTTTCTCTCCGAAAAACCCGAATGAAATCAGTCGAAAGGGGAGAGATTCGCGCTTGTAAGGAGCCAAAAAAATCCTAAATACGCCTACTAGAAGATAAGATACAGCGGTTTAAAAATTCCGAAATTTTAAAAAATCAAAAATACCCTTCCAATATTTTGAATATAGAGTCTGAAACGTTTCTCTCCGAAAAACCCGAATGAAATCAGTCGAAAGGGGAGAGATTCGCGCTTGTAAGGAGCCAAAAAAATCCTAAATACGCCTACTAGAAGATAAGATACAGCGGTTTAAAAACTTCGAAATTTTAAAAAATCAAAAATTCCCTTCCACTATTTTGAATATAGCGTCTGAACCGTTTCTCTCCGAAAAACCCGAATGAAACGAGTCGAAAGAGGAAAGTTTCTCGCTTAAAATGTGCCAAAAAACTCCTAAATACGCCTACTAGAAGATAAGATACAGCGGTTTAAAAACTTCGAAATTTTAAAAAATCAAAAATACCCTTCCACTCTTTTGAATATAGCGTCTGAACCGTTTATCTCCGAATAACCCGAATGAAATCATTCGAAAGAGGAGAGTTTCGAGCTTGAACTGAGCCAAAAAAATCCTAAATACGCCTACTACAAGATAAGATACAGCGGTTTAAAAATTCCGAAATTTTAAAAAATCAAAAATACCCTTCCACTATTTTGAATATAGAGTCTGAACCGTTTCTCTCGGAAAAACCCGAATGAAATCAGTCGAAAGGGGAGAGATTCGCGCTTGTAAGGAGCCAAAAAAATCC
>NW_028256813.1:0-5032 GCF_048593485.1 Apis florea | reverse complement strand
TAGGGTATTTTTGATTTTTTAAAATTTCGGAAGTTTTAAACCGCTGTATCTTATCTTCTAGTAGGCGTATTTAGGATTTTTTGGGCTCATTTCAAGCGCGAATCTCTCCTCTTTCGACCATTTCATTCGGGTTTTTCGGAGAGAAACGTTTCAGACGCTATCTTCAAAATAGTGGAAGGGTATTTTTGATTTTTTAAAATTTCGGAATTTTTAAACCGCTGTATCTTATCTTCTAGTAGGCGTATTTAGGATTTTTGGGTTCATTTCAAGCGCGAAACTCTCCTCTTTCGAATCATTTCATTCGGGTTTTTCGGAGAGAAACGGTTCAGACTCTATATTCAAAAGATTGGTAGGGTATTTTTGATTTTTTAAATTTTCGGAATTTTTAAACCTCTGTATCTTGTCTTCTATTAGGCGTATTTAGGATTTTTTTGGCTCATTTTAAGCGCGAAACTCTCCTCTTTCGACTCATTTCATTCTGGTTCTTCGGAGAGAAACGGTTCAGACGCTATATTCAAAAGATTGGTAGGGTATTTTTGATTTTTCAAAATTTCGAAGTATTTAAACCGCTGTATCTTATCTTCTAGTAGGCGTATTTAGGATTCTTTGGGCTCATTTCAAGCGCGAAACCCCCCCTTTTCGACTCGTTTCATTCCGGTTTTTCGGAGAGAAACGTTTCAGACGCTATCTTCAAAATAGTGGAAGGGTATTTTTGATTTTTTATAATTTCGGAATATTTAAACCGCTGTATCTTATCTTCTATTAGGCGCATTTAGGATTTTTTTGGCTCATTTCAAGCGCGGAACTCTCCTCTTTCAACTCATTCATTCGGGTTTTTCGGAGAGAAACGGTTCACACGCAATATTCAAAATACTTGAAGGGTATTTTTGATTTTTTAAAATTTCGATGTCTTTAAACCGCTGTGTCTTATCTTCTAGTAGGCGTATTTAGGATTTTCTTAGCTCCTTACATGCGCGAATCTCTCCTCTTTCGAATCATTTCATTCGGATTTTTCGGAGAGAAACGGTTCAGATGCTATATTCAAAAGATTGGTAGGGTATTTTTGATTTTTCAAAATTTCGAAGTATTTAAACCGCTGTATCTTATCTTCTAGTAGGCGTATTTAGGATTTTTTTGGCTCGTTTCAAGAGCGAAACTCTCCTCTTTTGACTCATTTCATTCCGGTTTTTCGGAGAGAAATGGTTCAGACGCTATATTCAAAATAGTGGAAGGGTATTTTAGATTTTTAAAAATTTCGGAATTTTTAAACCGCTGTATTTTATCTTCTAGTAAGCGTATTTAGGATATTTTTGTCTCATTTCAAGCGCGAAACTCTCCTCTTTCGATTCATTTCATTCGGGTTATTCGGAGAGAAACGGTTCAGACGCTATATTCAAAATAGTGGAAGGGTATTTTTGATTTTTTAAAATTTCGGAATTTTTAAACCGCTGTATCTTATCTTCTAGTAGGCATATTTAGGATTTTTTTGGCTCCCTTCATGCGCGAAACTCTCCTTTTTCGACTCATTTCATTCGGGTTTTTCGGAGAGAAACGGTTCAGACGCTATATTCAAAATAGTGGAAGGGTATTTTTGATTTTTTAAAATTTCGGAATCTTTAAACCGCTGTATCTTATCTTCTAGTAGGCGTATTTAGGATTTTTTGGGCTCATTTCAAGCGCGAAACCCCCCCTTTTCGACTCGTTTCATTCCGGTTTTTCGGAGAGAAACGGTTCAGACGCTATATTCAAAATAGTGGAAGGGTATTTTTGATTTTTTAAAATTTCGGAATGTTTAAACCGCTGTATCTTATCTTCTAGTAGGCGTATTTAGGATTTTTTTGGCTCGTTTCAAGCGCGAAAATCTCCTCTTTCGACTCATTTCATTCGGGTTTTTCGGAGAGAAACGGTTCAGTCGCTATATTCAAAAGATTGGAGGGTATTTTTGATTTTTTAAAATTTCGATGTCTTTAAACCGCTGTATCTTATTTTCTAGTAGGCGTATTTAGGATTTTTTGGGATCGTTTCAAGCGCGAAACTCTCCTCTTTCGACACGTTTCATTCCGGTTTTTCGGAGAGAAACGGTTCAGACGCTATCTTCAAAATAGTGGAAGGGTATTTTTGATTTTTTAAAATTTCGGTATTTTTAAACCGCTGTATCTTATCTTCTAGTAGGCGTATTTAGGATTTTTTTTGGCTCCTTTCAAGCGCGGGACTCTCCTCTTTCGACTCATTTCATTCGGGTTTTTCGGAGAGAAACGGTTCAGACGCAATATTCAAAAGACTGGATGGGTATTTTTGATTTTTTAAAATTTCGATGTTTTTAAACCGCTGTATCTTATCTTCTAGTCGGCGTATTTAGGATTTTTTTGGCTCCTTGCATGCGCGAATCTCTCCTTTTTCGACTCATTTCATTCGGGTTTTTCGGAGAGAAACGGTTCAGACGCTATATTCAAAAGATTGGAGGTTATTTTTGATTTTTTAAAATTTCGGAGTATTTAAACCGCTGTATCTTATCTTCTAGTAGGTGTATTTAGGATTTTTTTGGCTCATTTCATGCGCGAAACTCTCCTTTTTCGACTCATTTCATTCGGGTTTTTCGGAGAGAAACGGTTCAGACGCTATATTCAAAAGATTGGAGGGTATTTTTGATTTTTTAAAATTTCGATGTATTTAAACCGCTGTATCTTATCTTCTAGTAGGCGTATTTAGGATTTTTTTGGCTCGTTTCAAGCGCGAAACTCTCCTTTTTCGACTCATTTCATTCGGGTTTTTCGGAGAGAAACGGTTCAGACGCTATATTCAAAAGATTGGAGGGCTATTTTTGATTTTTTAAAATTTTGGAATTTTTAAACCGCTGTATCTTGTCTTCTAGTAGGCGTATTTAGGATTTTTTTGGCTCGTTTCAAGCGCGAAACTCTCCTCTTTCGACACGTTTCATTCCGGTTTTTCGGAGAGAAACGGTTCAGACGCTATCTTCAAAATAGTGGAAGGGTATTTTTGATTTTTTAAAATTTCGGAATTTTTAAACCGCTGTATCTTATTTTCTAGTAGGCGTATTTAGGATTTTTTGGCTCATTTCATGCGCGGGGCTCTCCTCTTTCGACTCATTTCATTCGGGTTTTTCTGAGAGAAACGGTTCAGACGCAATATTCAAAATAGGGGAAGGGTATTTTTGATTTTTTAAAATTTCGAAGTATTTAAACCGCTGTATCTTATCTTCTAGTAGGCGTATTTAGGATTTTTTTGGCTCCTTGCAAGCGCGAAACTCTCCTCTTTCGAATCATTTCATTCGGGTTTTTCGGAGAGAAACGGTTCAGACGCTATATTCAAAAGATTGGTAGGGTATTTTTGATTTTTTAAAATTTCGATGTCTTTAAACCGCTGTATCTTATCTTCTAGTAGGCGTATTTAGGATTTTTTTGGCTCGTTTCAAGCGCGAAACTCTCCTCTTTCGACTCGTTTCATTCCGGTTTTTCGGAGAGAAACGGTTCAGACGCTATATTCAAAATAGTGGAAGGCTATTTTTGATTTTTTAAAATTTCGGAATATTTAAACCGCTGTATCTTGTCTTCTAGTAGGCGTATTTAGGATTTTTTTGGCTCATTTCAAGCGCGAAACTCTCCTCTTTCGACTCATTTCATTCGGGTTTTTCGGAGAGAAACGGTTCAGACGCTATATTCAAAATAGTGGAAGGGTATTTTTGATTTTTTAAAATTTCGGAATTTTTAAACCGCTGTATCTTATCTTCTAGTAGGCGTATTTAGGATTTTTTTGGCTCCCTTCATGCGCGAAACTCTCCTTTTTCGACTCATTTCTTTCGGGTTTTTCGGAGAGAAACGTTTCAGACGCTATATTCAAAAGATTGGAGGGTATTTTTGATTTTTTAAAATTTCGGAGTTTTTAAACCGCTGTATCTTATCTTCTAGTAGGTGTATTTAGGATTTTTTTGGCTCATTTCAAGCGCGAAACTCTCCTTTTTGGACTCATTTCATTCGGGTTTTTCGGAGAGAAACGGTTCAGACGCTATATTCAAAAGAGTGGAAGGGTATTTTTGATTTTTTAAAATTTCGGAGTATTTAAACCGCTGTATCTTATCTTCTAGTAGGCGTATTTAGGATTTTTTTGGCTCGTTTCAAGCGCGAAACTCTCCTCTTTCGACTCGTTTCATTCCGGTTTTTCGGAGAGAAACGGTTCAGACGCTATATTCAAAATAGTGGAAGTATTTTTTTAAAATTTCGGAATTTTTAAACCGCTGTATCTTATCTTCTAGTAGGCGTATTTAGGATTTTTTTGGCTCATTTCAAGCGCGAAACTCTCTTCTTTCGACTCATTTCATTCGGGTTTTTCGGAGAGAAACGGTTCAGACGCTATATTCAAAATAGTGGAAGGGTATTTTTGATTTTTTAAAATTTCGGAATTTTTAAACCGCTGTATCTTATCTTCTAGTAGGCGTATTTAGGATTTTTTTGGCTCCTTTCATGCGCGAAACTCTCCTTTTTCGACTCATTTCTTTCGGGTTTTTCGGAGAGAAACGGTTCAGACGCTATATTCAAAAGAGTGGAGGGTATTTTTGATTTTTTAAAATTTCGAAGTTTTTAAACCGCTGTATCTTATCTTCTAGTAGGCGTATTTAGGATTTTTTTGGCTCGTTTCAAGCGCGAAACTCTCCTTTTTCGACTCATTTCATTCGGGTTTTTCGGAGAGAAACGGTTCAGACGCTATATTCAAAATAGTGGAAGGGTATTTTTGATTTTTTAAAATTTCGGAATTTTTAAACCGCTGTATCTTATCTTCTATTAGGCGTATTTAGGATTTTTTTGGCTCCCTTCATGCGCGAAACTCTCCTTTTTCGACTCATTTCTTTCGGGTTTTTCGGAGAGAAACGGTTCAGACGCTATATTCAAAAGATTGGAGGGTATTTTTGATTTTTTAAAATTTCGAAGTTTTTAAACCGCTGTATCTTATCTTCTAGTAGGTGTATTTAGGATTTTTTTGGCTCCCTTCATGCGCGAAACTCTCCTTTTTGGACTCA
>NW_028256812.1:0-13119 GCF_048593485.1 Apis florea | reverse complement strand
TCCGAAAAACCCGAATGAAAGGATTCGAAAGAGGAGAGTTTCGCGCTTGTTAGGAGCCAAAAAAATCCTAAATTTGCCTACTAGAAGATAAGATACAGCGGTTTAAATACTTGGAATTTTTAAAAAATCAGAAATACCCTTCCCCTATTTTGAATATTGCGTCTGAACCGTTTCTCTCCGAAAAACCTGAATGAAATGAGTCGAAAGAGGAGAGTTTCGCGCTTGAAATGTGCCAAAAAAATCCTAATTACGCCTACTAGAAAATCAGATACAGCGGTTTAAAAATTCCGAAATTTTAAAAAATCAAAAATACCCTTCCACTATTTTGAAGCTAGCGTCTGAACCGTTTCTCTCCGAAAAACCGGAATGAAACTAGTCGAAAGAGGAGAGTTTCGCGCTTGAAAGGAGCCAAAAAAATCCTAAACGCGCCTACTAGAAGATACGATACAGCGGTTTAAATACTTCGAAATTTTGAAAAATCAAAAATACCCTTCCACTATTTTGAATATAGCGTCTGAACCGTTTCTCTCCGAAAAACCGGAATGAAACGTGTCGAAAGAGGAGAGTTTCGCGCTTGAAACGAGCCAAAAAAATCCTAAATACGCCTACTAGAAGATAAGATACAGCGGTTTAAAAATTCCAAAACTTTAAAAAATCAAAAATGCCCTCCAATCTTTTGAATATAGCGTCTGAACCGTTTCTCTCCGAAAAACCCGAATGAAATGAGTCGAAAGAGGAGAGTTTCGCGCTTGAAATGAGCCAAAAAAATCCTAAATAAGCCTACTAGAAGATAAGATACAGCGGTTTAAATACTTCGAAATTTTGAAAAATCAAAAATACCCTACCAATCTTTTGAATATAGCGTCTGAACCGTTTCTCTCCGAAAAACCCGAATGAAATGATTCGAAAGAGGAGAGTTTCGCGCTTGTAAGGAGCTAAAAAAATCCTAAATACGTCCACTAGAAGATAAGATACAGCGATTTAAATACTTCGAAATTTTAAAAAATCAGAAATACCCTTCCAGTATTTTGAATATTGCGTCTGAACCGTTTCTCTCCGAAAAACCCGAATGAAATGAGTCGAAAGAGGAGAGTTCCGCGCTTGAAATGAGCCAAAAAAATCCTAAATGCGCCTAATTGAAGATAAGATACAGCGGTTTAAAAATTCCGAAATTTTAAAAAATCAAAATTACTCTTCCACTATTTTGAAGATAGCGTCTGAACCGTTTCTCTCCGAAAAACCCGAATGAAATGAGTCGAAAGAGGAGAGTTTCCCTCTTGAAATGAGCCAAAAAATCCTAAATACGCCTACTAGAAGATAAGATACAGCGGTTTAAATATTCCGAAATTTTAAAAAATCAAAAATAGCCTTCCACTATTTTGAATATAGCGTCTGAACCGTTTCTCTCCGAAAAACCAGAATGAAATGTGTCGAAAGAGGAGAGTTTCGCGCTTGAAACGAGCCAAAAAAATCCTAAATACGCCTACTAGAAGATAAGATACAGCGGTTTAAAGACTTCGAAATTTTAAAAAATCAAAAATACCCTCCAATCTTTTGAATATAGCGTCTGAACAGTTTCTCTCCGAAAAACCCGAATGAAATGAGTCGAAAGAGGAGAGTTTCGCGTTTGAAGGGAGCCAAAAAAATCCTAAATACGCCTACTAGAAGATAAGATACAGCTGTTTTAAAAATTCCGAAATTTTAAAAAATCAAAAATACCCTTCCACTATTTTGAATATAGCGTCTGAACCGTTTCTCTCCGAAAAACCCGAATGAAATGAGTCGAAAGAGGAGAGTTTCGCGCTTGAAATGAGCCAAAAAAATCCTAAATACGCCTACTAGAAGACAAGATACAGAGGTTTAAAAATTCCGAAATTTTAAAAAATCAAAAATAGCCTTCCACTATTTTGAATATAGCGTCTGAACCGTTTCTCTCCGGAAAACCCGAATGAAATGATTCGAAAGAGGAGAGTTTCGCGCTTGTAAGGAGCCAAAAAAATCCTAAATACGCCTACTAGAAGATAAGATACAGCGGTTTAAATACTTCGAAATTTTGAAAAATCAAAAGTACCCTACCACTCTTTTGAATATAGCGTCTGAACCGTTTCTCTCCGAAAAACCCGAATGAAAGGAGTCGAAAGAGGAGAGTTTCGCGCTTGTTAGGAGCCAAAAAAATCCTAAATACGCCTACTAGAAGATAAGATACAGCGGTTTAAATACTTGGAATTTTTTAAAAATCAGAAATACCCTTCCACTATTTTGAATATTGCGTCTGAACCGATTCTCTCCGAAAAACCTGAATGAAATGAGTCGAAAGAGGAGAGTTTCGCGCTTGAAAGGAGCCAAAAAAATCCTAATTACGCCTACTAGAAGATAAGATACAGCGGTTTAAAAATTCCGAAATTTTAAAAAATCAAAAATACCCTTCCACTATTTTGAAGATAGCGTCTGAACCGTTTCTCTCCGAAAAACCGGAATGAAACTAGTCGAAAGAGGAGAGTTTCGCGCTTGAAAGGAGCCAAAAAAATCCTAAATGCGCCTACTAGAAGATAAGATACAGCGGTTTAAATACTTCGAAATTTTGAAAAATCAAAAATACCCTTCCACTATTTTGAATATAGCGTCTGAACCGTTTCTCTCCGAAAAACCGGAATGAAACGTGTCGAAAGAGGAGAGTTTCGCGCTTGAAACGAGCCAAAAAAATCCTAAATACGCCTACTAGAAGATAAGATACAGCGGTTTAAAAATTTCAAAATTTTAAAAAATCAAAAATACCCTCCAATCTTTTGAATATAGCGTCTGAACCGTTTCTCTCCGAAAAACCCGAATGAAATGAGTCGAAAGAGGAGAGTTTCGCGCTTGAAAGGAGCCAAAAAAATCCTAAATACGCCTACTAGAAGATAAGATACAGCGGTTTAAATACTTCGAAATTTTAAAAAATCAAAAATACCCTACCACTATTTTGAATATAGCGTCTGAACCGTTTCTCTCCGAAAAACCCGAATGAAATGAGTCGAAAGAGGAGAGTTTCGCGCTTGTAAGGAGCCAAAAAAATCCTAAATACGCCTACTAGAAGATAAGATACAGCGGTTTAAAAACTCCGAAATTTTAAAAAATCAAAAATGCCCTCCAATATTTTGAATATAGCGTCTGAACCGTTTCTCTCCGAAAAACCCGAATGAAACGAGTCGAAAGAGGAGAGTTTCGCGCTTGAAAGGAGCAAAAAAATCCTAAATACGCCTACTAGAAGATAAGATACAGCGGTTTAAAGACTTCGAAATTTTAAAAAATCAAAAATAGCCTTCCACTATTTTGAATATAGCGTCTGAACCGTTTCTCTCCGGAAAACCCGAATGAAAGGGTTCGAAAGAGGAGAGTTTCGCGCTTGTAAGGAGCCAAAAAAATCCTAAATACGCCTACTAGAAGATAAGATACAGCGGTTTAAATACTTCGAAATTTTGAAAAATCAAAAGTACCCTACCACTCTTTTGAATATAGCGTCTGAACCGTTTCTCTCCGAAAAACCCGAATGAAAGGAGTCGAAAGAGGAGAGTTTCGCGCTTGTTAGGAGCCAAAAAAATCCTAAATACGCCTACTAGAAGATAAGATACAGCGGTTTAAATATTTCGAAATTTTAAAAAATCAAAAATACCCTTCCACTATTTTGAATATAGCGTCTGAACCGTTTCTCTCCGAAAAACCCGAATGAAATGAGTCGAAAGAGGAGAGTTTCGCGCTTGAAAGGAGCCAAAAAAATCCTAAATACGCCTACTAGAAGACAAGATACAGAGGTTTAAAGATATCCGAAATTTTAAAAAATCAAAAATACCCTTCCAGTATTTTGAATATAGCGTCTGAACCGTTTCTCTCCGAAAAACCCGAATGAAATGAGTCGAAAGAGGAGAGTTTCGCGCTTGTAAGGAGCCAAAAAAATCCTAAATACGCCTACTAGAAGATAAGATACAGCGGTTTAAATACTTCGAAATTTTAAAAAATCAAAAGTACCCTTCCAATCTTTTGAATATAGCGTCTGAACCGTTTCTCTCCGAAAAACCCGAATGAAAGGATTCGAAAGAGGAGAGTTTCGCGCTTGTAAGGAGCCAAAAAAATCCTAAATACGCCTACTAGAAGATAAGATACAGCGGTTTAAACACATCGATATTTTAAAAAATTAAAAATACCTTCCAATCTTTTGAATATAGCGTCTGAACCGTTTCTCTC
Organism: Apis florea; assembly: GCF_048593485.1. Taxonomy (NCBI): domain Eukaryota; kingdom Metazoa; phylum Arthropoda; class Insecta; order Hymenoptera; family Apidae; genus Apis; species Apis florea. The sequence goes on along the minus strand of NW_028256812.1, from coordinate 8,898 downwards.
CTAAAAACCCGAATGAAATGAGTCGAAAGAGGAGAGTTTCCCGCTTGTAAGGAGCCAAAAAAATTCTAAATACTACTACTAGAAGATAAGATACAGCGGTTTAAAAACATCGAAATTTTAAAAAATCAGAAATACCCTTCCACTATTTTGAATATTGCGTCTGAACCGTTTCTCTCCGAAAAACCCGAATGAAATGAGTCGAAAGAAGAGAGTTGCGCGCTTGTAAGGATCCAAAAAAATCCTAAATACGCCTACTAGAAGATAAGATACAGCGGTTTAAATACTGCGAAATTTTGAAAAATCAAAAGTACACTACCAAACTTTTGAATATAGCGTCTGAACCGTTTCTCTCCGAAAAACCCGAATGAAAGGATTCGAAAGAGGAGAGTTTCGCGCTTGTTAGGAGCCAAAAAAATCCTAAATACGCCTACTAGAAAATAAGATACAGAGGTTTAAATATTACGAAATTTTAAAAAATCAAAAATACCCTTCCACTATTTTGAATATAGCGTCTGAACCGTTTCTCTCCGAAAATCCCGAATGAAATGAGTCGAAAGAGGAGAGTTTCGCGCTTGAAAGGAGCCAAAAAAATCCTAAATACGCCTACTAGAAGATAAGATACAGCGGTTTAAAGACTTCGAAATTTTAAAAAATCAAAAATACCCTTCCAGTATTTTGAATATAGCGTCTGAACCGTTTCTCTCCGAAAAACCCGAATGAAATGAGTCGAAAGAGGAGAGTTTCGCGCTTGAAAGGAGCCAAAAAAATCCTAAATACGCCTACTAGAAGATAAGATACAGAGGTTTAAATATTCCGAAATTTTAAAAAATCAAAAATACCCTTCCACTATTTTGAATATAGCGTCTGAACCGTTTCTCTCCGAAAAACCCGAATGAAACGTGTCGAAAGAGGAGAGTTTCACGCTTGAAACGAGCCAAAAAAATCCTAAATACGCCTACTAGAAGATAAGATACAGCGGTTTAAAGACATTCCGAAATTTTAAAAAATCAAAAATACCCTTCCAGTATTTTGAATATAGCGTCTGAACCGTTTCTCTCCGAAAAACCCGAATGAAATGATTTGTAAGAGGAGAGTTTCGCGCTTGTAAGTGAGCCAAAAAAATCCTAAATACGCCTACTAGAAGATAAGATACAGCGGTTTAAATATACGAAATTTTAAAAAATCAAAAATACCCTTCCACTATTTTGAAGATAGCGTCTGAACCGTTTCTCTCCGAAAAACCCGAATGAAATGAGTCGAAAGAGGAGAGTTTCGCGCTTGAAATGAGCCAAAAAAATCCTAAATACGCCTACTAGAAGACAAGATACAGAGGTTTAAAAATTCCGAAATTTTATAAAATCAAAGATAGCCTTCCACTATTTTGAATATAGCGTCTGAACCGTTTCTCTCCGAATAACCCGAATGAAATGAGTCGAAAGAGGAGAGTTTCGCGCTTGAATTGAGCGAAAAAAATCCTAAATACGCCTACTAGAAGATAAGATACAGAGGTTTAAATATTCCGAAATTTTAAAAAATCAAAAATACCCTTCCACTATTTTGAATATAGCGTCTGAACCGTTTCTCTCCGAAAAACCCGAATGAAATGAGTCGAAAGAGGAGAGTTTCGCGCTTGAAATGAGCCAAAAAAATCCTAAATACGCCTACTAGAAGACAAGATACAGAGGTTTAAATATTCCGAAATTTTAAAAAATCAAAAATAGCCTTCCACTATTTTGTATATAGCGTCTGAACCGTTTCTCTCCGAAAAACCGGAATGAAACGTGTCGAAAGAGGAGAGTTTCGCGCTTGAAACGAGCCAAAAAAATCCTAAATACGCCTACTAGAAGATAAGATACAGCGGTTTAAAGACTTCGAAATTTTAAAAAATCAAAAATACCCTTCCAGTATTTTTAATATAGCGTCTGAACCGTTTCTCTCCGAAAAACCCGAATGAAAGGATTCGAAAGAGGAGAGTTTCGCGCTTGTTAGGAGCCAAAAAAATCCTAAATACGCCTACTAGAAGATAAGATACAGAGGTTTAAATATTCCGAAATTTTAAGAAATCAAAAATACCCTTTCACTATTTTGAATATAGCGTCTGAACCGTTTCTCTCCGAAAAACCCGAATGAAATGAGTCGAAAGAGGAGAGTTTCGCGCTTGAAATGAGCCAAAAAAATCCTAAATACGCCTACTACAAGACAAGATACAGAGGTTTAAAAATTCCGAAATTTTATAAAATCAAAGATAGCCTTCCACTATTTTGAATATAGCGTCTGAACCGTTCCTCTACGAATAACCCGAATGAAATGAATCGAAAGAGGAGAGTTTCGCGCTTGAAGTGAGCCAAAAAAATCCTAAATACGCCTACTAGAAGATAAGATACAGCGGTTTAAAGACATCGAAATTTTAAAAAATCAAAAATACCCTCCAATCTTTTGAATATAGCGTCTGAACCGTTTCTCTCCGAAAAACCCGAATGAAATGAGTCGAAAGAGGAGAGTTTCGCGCTTGAAGGGAGCCAAAAAAATCCTAAATACGCCTACTAGAAGATAAGATACAGCGGTTTAAAAACTTGGAAATTTTAAAAAATCAAAAATACCCTCCAATCTTTTGAATATAGCGTCTGAACCGTTTCTCTCAGAAAAACCCGAAAGAAATGTGTCGAAAAAGGAGAGTTTCGCGCTTGAAGGGAGCCAAAAAAATCCTAAATACGCATACTAGAAGATAAGATACAGCGGTTTTAAAATTCCGAAATTTTAAAAAATCAAAAATACCCTTCCACTATTTTGAATATAGCGTCTGAACCGTTTCTCTCCGAAAAACCAGAATGAAATGAGTCGAAAGAGGAGAGTTTCCCGCTTGAAATGAACCAAAAAAATCCTAAATACGCCTACTAGAAGACAAGATACAGAGGTTTAAAAATTCCGAAATTTTAAAAAATCAAAAATAGCCTTCCACTATTTTGAATATAGCGTCTGAACCGTTTCTCTCCGAAAAACCAGAATGAAATGAGTCGAAAGAGGAGAGTTTCCCGCTTGAAATGAACCAAAAAAATCCTAAATACTCCTACTAGAAGATAAGATACAGCGGTTTAAATATTCCGAAATTTTAAAAAATCAAAAATACCCTTCCACTCTTTTGAATATTGCGTCTGAACCGTTTCTCTCAGAAAAAGCCGAATGAAATCAATCGAAAGAGGAGAGATTCGAGCATGTAAGGAGCCAAAAAAATCCTAAATACGCCTACTAGAAGATAAGATACAGCGGTTTAAATACTTCGAAATTTTGAAAAATCAAAAATACCATACCAATCTTTTGAATATAGCGTCTGAACCGTTTCTCTCCGAAAAACCCGAATGAAACGAGTCGAAAGAGGAGAGTTTCGCGCTTGAAAGGAGCCAAAAAAATCCTAAATACGCCTACTAGAAGATAAGATACAGAGGTTTAAAAATTCCGAAATTTTAAGAAATCAAAAATACCCTTTCACTATTTTGAATATAGCGTCTGAACCGTTTCTCTCCGAAAAACCCGAATGAAATGAGTCGAAAGAGGAGAGTTTCGCGCTTAAAATGAGACAAAAAAATCCTAAATACGCCTACTAGAAGACAAGATACAGAGGTTTAAATACTCCGAAATTTTAAAAAATCAAAAATAGCCTTCCACTATTTTGAATATAGCGTCTGAACCGTTTCTTTCCGAAAAACCGGAATGAAACTTGTCGAAAGAGGAGAGTTTCGTGCTTGAAACGAGCCAAAAAATCCTAAATACGCCTACTAGAAGATAAGATACAGAGGTTTAAATATTCCGAAATTTTAAAAAATCAAAAATACCCTTCCACTATTTTGAATATAGCGTCTGAACCGTTTCTCTCCGAAAACCGGAATGAAATGTGTCGAAAGAGGAGAGTTTCGCGCTTGAAACGAGCCAAAAAAATCCTAAATACGCCTACTAGAAGATAAGATACAGCGGTTTAAAGACTTCGAAATTTTAAAAAATCAAAAATACCCTCCAATCTTTTGAATATAGCGTCCGAACCGTTTCTCTCCGAAAAACCGGAATGAAACGTGTCGAAAGAGGAGAGTTTCGCGCTTGAAACGAGCCAAAAAAATCCTAAATACGCCTACTAGAAGATAAGATACAGCGGTTTAAAAATTCCAAAATTTTAAAAAATCAAAAATACCCTTCCACTATTTTGAATATAGCGTCTGAACCGTTTCTCTCCGAATAACCCGAATGAAATGAATCGAAAGAGGAGAGTTTCGCGCTTGAAGTGAGCCAAAAAATCCTAAATTCGCCTACTAGAAGATAAGATACAGAGGTTTAAATATTCCCAAATTTTAAAAAATCAAAAATACCCTTCCACTATTTTGAATATAGCGTCTGAACCGTTTTTCTCCGAAAAATCCGAATGAAATGAGTCGAAAGAGGAGAGTTTCGCGCTTGAAAGGAGCCAAAAAAATCCTAAATACGCCTACTAGAAGACAAGATACAGAGGTTTAAAAATTCCGAAATTTTAAAAAATCAAAAATAGCCTTCCACTATTTTGAATATAGCGTCCGAACCGTTTCTCACCGAAAAACCGGAATGAAACGTGTCGAAAGAGGAGAGTTTCGCGCTTGAAACGAGCCAAAAAAATCCTAAATACGCCTACTAGAAGATAAGATACAGCGGTTTAAAAATTCCGAAATTTTAAAAAATCAAAAATACCCTTCCACTATTTTGAATATAGCGTCTGAACCGTTTCTCTCCGAAAAACCCGAATGAAATGAGTCGAAAGAGGAGAGTTTCGCGCTTGAAGTGAGCCAAAAAATCCTAAATACGCCTACTAGAAGATAAGATACAGAGGTTTAAAAACTTCGAAATTTTAGAAAATCAGAAATACCCTTCCACTATTTTGAATATAGCGTCTGAACCGTTTCTCTCTGAAAAACCCGAATGAAATCAGTCGAAAGAGGAGAGTTTCCCGCTTGAAACGAGCCAAAAAAATCCTAAATACGCCTACTAGAAGATAAGATACAGCGGTTTAAAAACTCCGAAATTTAAAAAAATCAAAAATACCCTTCCACTCTTTTGAATATAGCGTCTGAACCGTTTCTCTCCGAAAAAGCCGAATGAAATGAGTCGAAAGAGGAGAGCTTCGCGCTTGAAAGGAGCCAAAAAAATCCTAAATACGCCTACTAGAAGATAAGATACAGCGGTTTAAAGACATCCGAAATTTTAAAAAATCAAAAATACCCTACCACTATTTTGAATATAGCGTCTGAACCGTTTCTCTCAGAAAAACCCGAATGAAATGAGTCGAAAGAGGAGAGTTTCGCGCTTGTAAGGACCCAAAAAAATCATAAATACGCCTACTAGAAGATAAGATACAGCGGTTTAAAATTCCGAAATTTTAAAAAATCAAAAATACCCTTCCACTATTTTGAATATAGCGTCTGAACCGTTTCTCTCCGAAAAACCCGAATGAAATGATTCGAAAGAGGAGAGTTTCGCGCTTGAAAGGAGCCAAAAAAATCCTAAATACGCCTACTAGAAGATAAGATACAGCGGTTTAAAAACTTCGAAATTTTAAAAAATCAAAAATACCCTTCCACTATTTTGAATATAGCGTCTGAACCGTTTCTCTCCGAAAAACCCGAATGAAATGAGTCGAAAGAGGAGAGTTTCGCGCTTGTAAGGAGCCAAAAAAATCCTAAATACGCCTACTAGAAGATAAGATACAGCGGTTTAAATACTTCGAAATTTTAAAAAATCAAAAATACCCTTCAACTATTTTGAATATAGCGTCTGAACCGTTTCTCTCCGAAAAACCCGAATAAAAGGATTCGAAAGAGGAGAGTTTCGCGCTTGTGAGGAGCCAAAAAAATCCTAAATACGCCTACTAGAAGATAAGATACAGCGGTTTAAAAACTCCGAAATTTTAGAAAATCAAAAATACCCTTCACTATTTTGAATATAGCGCCTGAACCGTCTCTCTCCGAAAAACCAGAATGAAATTTTCCGAAAGAGGAGAGTTTCGCGCTTGTAAGGAGCCAAAAAAATTCAAAATCCGCCTACTAGAAGATAAGATACAGCGGTTTAAATACTTCGAAATTTTAAGAAATCAAAAATACTCTTCCACTCTTTTGAATATAGCGTCTGAACCGTTTGTCTCCGAAAAACCGGAATGAAACGAGTCGGTAGAGGAGAGTTTCGCGCTTGAAAGGAGCCAAGAAATTCCTAAATACGCCCACTAGAATATAAGATACGGCGGTTTAAATACTCCGAAATTTTAAAAAATCAAAAATAGCCTTCCATTATTTTGAATATAGCGTCTGAACCGTTTCTCTCTGAAAAACCCGAATGAAATCAGTCGAAAGAGGAGAGTTTCGCGCTTGTAGGGAGCCAAAAAAATCCTAAATACGCCTACTAGAAAATAAGATACAGCGATTTAAATACTTCGAAATTTTAAAAAATCAAAAATACCCTTCCACTATTTTGAATATAGCGTCTGTACCGTTTCTCTCCGAAAAACCCGAATGAAATCAATCGAAAGAGGAGAGCTTCGCGCTTGAAAGGTGCCAAAAAAATCCTAAGTACGCCTACTAGAAGATATGATACAGCGGTTTAAATACTTCGAAATTTTAAAAAATCAAAAATACCCTTCCACTAATTTGAATATAGCGTCTGAACCGTTTCTCTCCGAAAAACCCGAATGAAATGATTTGAAAGTGGTGTGTTTCGCGCTTGAAATGAGCCAAAAATATCCCAAATACGCCTACTAGAAGATAAGATACAGCGGTTTAAATACTCCGAAATTTTAGAAAATCAAAAATACCCTCCCAATATTTTGAATATAGCGTCTGAACCGTTTCTCTCCGAAAAACCCGAATGAAATGCTTCGAAAGAGGAGAGATTCGCACCTGAAATGAGCCAAAAAAATCCGAAATACGCCTACTAGAAGATAAGATACAGAGGTTTAAAAATTCCGAAATTTTAAAAAATCAAAAATACTCTTCCACTCTTTTGAATATAGCGTCTGAACCGTTTCTCTCCGAAAAACCCGAAAGAAATGCTTCGAAAGAGGATAGTTTCGCGCTTGTAAGGAGTCAAAAAAATCCTAAATACGCCTACTAGAACATAAGATACAGCGGTGTAAATACTTCGAAATTTTAAAAAATCAAAAATACCCATCCACTATTTTGAATATAGCGTCTGAACCGTTTCTCTCCGAAAAACCCGAATGAAATGATTCCAAAGAGGAGAGTTTCGCGCTTGAAACGAGCCAAAAAAATCCTAAATACGCCTACTAGAAGACAAGATACAGCGGTTTAAAGACATCCAAATTTTAAAAAATCAAAAATACCCTACCAATCTTTTGAATATAGCGTCTGAACCGTTTCTCTCCGGAAAACCCGAATGAAATGATTCGAAAAGGGAGAGATTCGCACATGAAGGGAGCCAAAAAAATCCTAAATACGCCTACTAGAAGATAAGATACAGCGGTTTAAATACTCCGAAATTTTAAAAAATCAAAAATACCCTTCGACTATTTTGAATATAGCGTCTGAACCGTTTCTCTCCGAAAAACCCGAATGAAATCAGCCGAAAGAGGATAGCTTCGCGCTTGAAAGGTGCCAAAAAAATCCCAAATACGCCTACTAGAAGATAAGATACAGAGGTTTAAAAACTCCGAAATTTTGAAAAATCGGAGATACCCTTCCACTATTTTGAATATAGCGTCTGAACCGTTTCTCTCCGAAAAATCCGAATGAAAGGATTCGAAAGAGGAGAGCTTCGCGCTTGGAAGGTGCCAAAAAAATCCTAAATACGCCTACTAGAAGACAAGATACAGAGGTTTAAATATTCCGAAATTTTAAAAAATCAAAAATAGCCTTCCACTATTTTGAATATAGCGTCTGAACCGTTTCTCTCCGAAAAACCGGAATGAAACGAGTCGAAAGAGGAGAGTTTCGCGCTTGAAAGGAGCCAAAAAAATCCTAAATACGCCTACTAGAAGATAAGATACAGCGGTTTAAATATTTGGAAATTTTAAAAAATCAGAAATACCCTTCCACTATTTTGAATATAGCGTCTGAACCGTTTCTCTCCGAAAAACCCGAATGAAATGATTCGAAAGAGGAGAGCTTCGCGCTTGAAAGGAGCCAAAAAATTCTAAATACGCCTACTAGAAGATCAGATACAGCGGTTTAAAAATTCCGAAATTTTAAAAAATCAAAAATACCCTTCCACTATTTTGAAGCTAGTGTCTGAACCGTTCCTCTCCGAAAAACCGGAATGAAACTAGTCGAAAGAGGAGAGTTTCGCGCTTGAAAGGAGCCAAAAAAATCCAAAATGCGCCTACTAGAAGATACGATACAGCAGTTTAAATACTTCGAAATTTTGAAAAATCAAAAATACCCTTCCACTATTTTGAATATAGCGTCTGAACCGTTTCTCTCCGAAAAACCGGAATGAAAGGTGTCGAAAGAGGAGAGTTTCGCGCTTGAAACGATCCAAAAAAATCCTAAATACGCCTACTAGAAGATAAGATACAGCGGTTTAAATATTCCAAAATTTTAAAAAATCAAAAATGCCCTCCAATCTTTTGAATATAGCGTCTGAACCGTTTCTCTCCGAAAAACCCGAATGAAATGAGTCGAAAGAGGAGAGTTTCGCGCTTGAAACGAGCCGAAAAAATCCTAAATACGCCTACTAGAAGATAAGATACAGCGGTTTAAATACTTCGAAATTTTGAAAAATCAAAAATACCATACCAATCTTTTGAATATAGCGTCTGAAACGTTTCTCTCCGAAAAACCCGAATGAAATGAGTCGAAAGAGGAGAGTTGCGCGCTTGAAATGAGACAAAAAAATCCTAAATACGCCTACTAGAAGATAAGATACAGCGGTTTAAAT
>NW_028256811.1:0-4080 GCF_048593485.1 Apis florea | reverse complement strand
TTTCGCGCTTGTAGGGAGCCAAAAAAATCCTATATACGCCTACTAAAAGATAAGATACAGCGGTTTAAAAACTTCGAAATTTTAAAAAATCAAAAATACCCTTGCACTATTTTGAATATAGCGTCTGAACCGTTTCACTCCGAAAAACCCGAATGAAATGACTCGGAGGAGAGTTTCGCCCTTGAAATGAGCCGAAAAAATCATAAACACGCCTACTAGAATATAAGATACAGCGGTTTAAAAATTACGAAATTTTAAAAAATCAAAAATACCCTTCCACTATTTTGAACATAGCGTCTGAACCGTTTCTCTCCGAAAAACTCGAATGAAATGATTCGAAAGAGGAGGGTTTCGCGCTTGAAATGAGCTCAAAAAATCCTAAATACGACTACTAGAAGATAAGATACAGCGGTTTAAATATTCCGAAATTTTAAAAAATCAAAAATACCCTTCCACTATTTCGAATATAGCATCTGAACCGTTTCTCTCCGAAAAACCCGAATGAAATGATTCGAAAGAGGAGAGTTTCGCGCTTGAAATTTGCCAAAAAAATCCTAAATACGCTTACTGGAAGATAAGATACAGCGACTTAAATACTCCGAAATTTTAGAAAATCAAAAATACCCTTCCACTATTTTGTATGTTGCGTCTGAACCGTTTCTCTCCGAAAAACCCGAATGAAATCAGTCGAAAGAGGAGAGTTTTGCGCTTGTAAGGAGCCAAAAAAATCCTTAATACGCCTACTAGAAGATAAGATACAGCGGTTTAAATACTACGAAATTTTTAAAAATCAAAAATACCCTTCCACTATATTAAATATAGCGTCTGAACCGTTTCTCTCCGAATAACCCAAATGAAATGATTCGAAAGAGGAGCGTTTCGCGCTTGAAATGTGCCCAAAAAATACTAAATTTGCCTACTAGAAGATAAGATACAGCGGTTTAAATATTCCGAAATTTTAAAAAATCAAAAATACCCTTGCACTCTTTTGAATATAGCGTCTGAATCGTTTCTCTCCGAAAAACCCGAATGAAATCAGTCGAAAGAGGAGAGTTTTGCGCTTGTAAGGAGCCAAAAAAATCCTTTATACGCCTACTAGAAGATAAGATACAGCAGTTTAAATACTACGAAATTTTAAAAAATCACAAATACCCTTCCACTATTTTGAATATAGCGTCTGAACCGTTTCTCTCCGAAAAGCCCGAATGAAATGAGTCGAAAGAGGAGTGTTTCGCGCTTGAAATGAGCCCAAAAAATACTAAATTCGCCTACTAGAAGATAAGATACAGCGGTTTAAATATTCCGTAATTTTAAAAAATCAAAAATACCCTTCCACTATTTTGAATATAGCGTCTGAACCGTTTCTCTCCGAAAAACCCGAATGAAATGATTCGAAAGAGGAGGGTTTCGCGCTTGTAAGGAGCAAAAAACATCCTAAATACGCCAACTAGAAGATAAGATACAGCGGTTCAAATAGTTCGAAATTTTAAAAAATCAAAAATACCCTTCCACTCTTTTGAATATAGCGTCTAAACCGTTTCTCTCCTAAAAACCAGAATGAAATGTGTCGAAAGAGAGTTTCGCGCTTGTAAGGAGCAAAAAACATCCTAAATACGCCAACTAGAAGATAAGATACAGCGGTTCAAATACTTCGAAATTTTAAAAAATCAAAAATACCCTTCCACTCTTTTGAATGGAGCGTCTGAACCGTTTCTCTCCGAAAAACCCGAATGAAATCAGTCGAAAGAGGAGAGTTTCGCGCTTGTAAGGAGCCAAAAAAATCCTAAATACGCCTACTAGAAGATAAGATACCGCGGTTTAATGACTTCGAAATTTTAAAAAATCAAATATACCCTTCCTCTAATTTGAATATAGCGTCTTAACCGTTTCTCTCCGAAAAACCCGAATGAAATCAGTCGAAAGAGGAGAGTTCCGCGCTTGTAAGGAGCCGAAAAAATCCTAAATACGCCTACTAGAAGATAAGATACAGCGGTTTAAATACTTCGAAATTTTAAAAAATCAAAAATACCCTTCCACTCTTTTGAATATAGCGTCTCAACCGTTTCTATCCGAAAAACCCGAACGAAATGGTTCGAAAGAATATAGTTTCGCGCTTGTAAAGAGTCAAAAAAATCCTTAATACGCCTACTAGAAGATAAGATACAGCGGTTTAAATACTTCGAAATTTTAAAAAATCAAAAATACCCTTCCACTAATTTGAATATAGCGTCTGAACCGTTTCTCTCCGAAATACCCGAATGAAATGATTCGAAAGAGTAGAGTTTCGCGCTTGTAAGGAGCCAAAAAAATTCTAAATAAGCCTACTAGAAGATAAGATACAGCGGTTTAAATACTTCGAAATTTTAAAAAATGAAAAATACCATTCCACTATTTTGAATATAGCGTCTAAACCGTTTCTCTCCTAAAAACCAGAATGAAATGTGTCGAAAGAGAGTTTCGCGCTTGTAAGGAGCTAAAAAAATCCTAAACACGCCTACTAGAATATAAGATACAGCGGTTTAAATATTCCGAAATTTTAAAAAATAAAAAATACCCTTCCACTCTTTTGAATATAGCGTCTGAACCGTTCCTCTCCGAAAAACCCGAATGAAATGATTCGAAAGAGGAGGGTTTCGCGCTTGTATGGAGCCAAAAAAATCCTAAATACACATACTAAAAGATAAGATACAGCGGTTTAAATACTTCGAAATTTTAAAAAATCAAAAATACCCTTCCACTCTTTTGAATATAGCGTCTGAACCGTTTCTCTCCGAAAAACCCGAATGAAATCAGTCGAAAGAGGAGAGTTTCGCGCTTGTAAGGAGCCAAAAAAATCCTAAATACGCCTACTAGAAGATAAGATACCGCGGTTTAATGACTTCGAAATTTTAAAAAATCAAATATACCCTTCCTCTAATTTGAATATAGCGTCTTAACCGTTTCTCTCCGAAAAACCCGAATGAAATCAGTCGAAAGAGGAGAGTTCCGCGCTTGTAAGGAGCCGAAAAAATCCTAAATACGCCTACTAGAAGATAAGATACAGCGGTTTAAATATCCCGAAATTTTAAAGAATCAAAAATACCATTCCACTACTTTGAATATAGCGTCTGAACTGTTTCTCTCCGAAAACCCGAATGAAATCAGTCGAAAGAGGAGAGTTTCGCGCTTGTAAGGAGCCAAAAAAATCCTAAATACGCCTACTAGAAGATAAGATACAGCGGTTTAAATACTTCGAAATTTTAAAAAATGAAAAATACCATTCCACTATTTTGAATATAGCGTCTAAACCGTTTCTCTCCTAAAAACCAGAATGAAATGAGTCGAAAGAGGAGAGTTTCGCGCTTGTAAGGAGCAAAAAACATCCTAAATAAGCCTACTAGAAGATAAGATACAGCGGTTCAAATACTTCGAAATTTTAAAAAATCAAAAATACCCTCGCACTCTTTTGAATGGAGCGTCTGAACCATTTCTCTCCGAAAAACCCGAATGAAATCAGTCGAAGGAGGAGAGTTTCGCGCTTGTAAGGAGCTAAAAAAATCCTAAATAAGCCTATTAGAAGATAAGATACAACGGTTTAAAAATCCCGAAATTTTAAAGAATCAAAAATACCCTTCCACTACTTTGAATATAGCGTCTGAACCGTTTCTCTCCGAAAAACCCGAATGAAATCAGTCGAAAGAGGAGGGTTTCTCGCTTGAAATGAGCCCAAAAAATCTTAAATACGCCTACTAGAAGATAAGATACAGCGGTTTAAAAATTCCGAAATTTTAAAAAATCTAAAATACCCTTCCACTATTTTGAATATTGCGTCTGAACAGTTCCTCTCCGAAAAACTCGAATAAAATCCGTAGAAAGAGGAGTTTATCGCGCTTGAAATGAGCTCAAAAAATCCTAAATACGCCAACTAGAAGATAAGATACAGCGGTTTAAAAATTCCGAAATCTTAAAAAATCAAAAATATCCTTCCACTATTTTGAATATTGCGTCTGAACCGTTTCTCTCCAAAAAAAACCGAATGAAATGAGTCGAAAGTGGAGTGTTTCGCGCTTGAAATGAGCCCAAAAAATAGTAAATACGCCT
>NW_028256810.1:0-3683 GCF_048593485.1 Apis florea | reverse complement strand
GACTTCGAAATTTTAAAAAATCAAAAATACCCTTCCACTATTTTGAATATAGCGTCTGAACCGTTTCTCTCCGAAAAACCCGAATGAAATGACTCGGAGGAGAGTTTCGCGCTTGAAATGAGCCGAAAAAATCCTAAACACGCCTACTAGAAGATAAGATACAGCTGTTTAAATACTACGAAATTTTAAAAAATCAAAAATACCCTTGCACTATTTTGAATATAGCGTCTGAACCGTTTCTCTCCGAAAAACCCGAATGAAATGACTCGGAGGAGAGTTTCGCCCTTGAAATGAGAAGAAAAAATCATAAACACGCCTACTAGAATATAAGATACAGCGGTTTAAAAATTACGAAATTTTAAAAAATCAAAAATACCCTTCCACTATTTTGAATATAGCATCTAAACCGTTTCTCTCCGAAAAACCCGAATGAAATCAGTCGAAAGAGGAGAGTTTTGCGCTTGTAAGGAGCCAAAAAAATCCTTTATACGCCTACTAGAAGATAAGATACAGCAGTTTAAATACTACGAAATTTTAAAAAATCAAAAATACCCTTCCACTATTTTGAATATAGCGTCTGAACCGTTTCTCTCCGAAAAACCCGAATGAAATGATTCGAAAGAGGAGTGTTTCGCGCTTGAAGTGAGCCCAAAAAATACTAAATTCGCCTACTAAAAGATAAGATACAGCGGTTTAAAAATTACTAAATTTTAAAAAATCAAAAATACCCTTCCACTATTTTAAATATAGCGTCTGAGCCGTTTCTCTCCGAAAAACCCGAATGAAATGATTCGAAAGCGGAGGGATTCGCGCTTGTAGGGAGCCAAAAAAATCCTATATACGCCTACTAAAAGATAAAATACAGCGGTTTAAAAACTTCGAAATTTTAAAAAATCAAAAATACCCTTGCACTATTTTGAATATAGCGTCTGAACCGTTTCACTCCGAAAAACCCGAATGAAATGACTCGGAGGAGACTTTCGCCCTTGAAATGAGCCGAAAAAATCATAAACACGCCTACTAGAATATAAGATACAGCTGTTTAAAAATTACGAAATTTTAAAAAATCAAAAATACCCTTCCACTATTTTGAATATAGCATCTAAACCGTTTCTGTCCGAAACACCAGAATGAAATCAGTCGAAAGAGGAGAGTTTTGCGCTTGTAAGGAGCCAAAAAAATCCTTAATACGCCTACTAGAAGATAAGATACTGCGGTTTATATACTACGAAATTTTAAAAAATCAAAAATACCCTTCCACTATATTGAATATAGCGTCTGAACTCTTTCTTTCCGAATAACCCGAATGAAATGATTCGAAAGAGGAGTGTTTCGCGCTTGAAATGTGCCCAAAAAATACTAAATTCGCCTACTAGAATATAAGATACAGCGGTTTAAATATTCCGAAATTTTAAAAAATCAAAAATACCCTTCCACTATTTTGAATATAGCGTCTGAACCGTTCCTCTCCGAAAAACCCGAATGAAATGTTTCGAAAGAGGAGGGTTTCGCGCTTGTAGGGAGCCAAAAAAATCCTAAATACACATACTAAAAGATAAGATACAGCGGTTTAAAGACTTCGAAATTTTAAAAAATCAAAAATACCCTTCCACTATTTTGAATATAGCGTCTGAACCGTTTCTCTCCGAAAAACACGAATGAAATCAGTCGAAAGAGGAGAGTTTCGCGCTTGTAAGGAGCCAAAAAAATTCTAAATACGCCTACTAGAAGATAAGATACAGCGGTTTAAATACTTCGAAATTTTAAAAAATGAAAAATACCATTCCACTATTTTGAATATAGCGTCTGAACCGTTTCTCTCCTAAAAACCAGAATGAAACGAGTCGAAAGAGGAGAGTTTCGTGCTGGTAAGGAGCGAAAAACATCCTAAATACGCCTACTAGAAGATAAGATACAGCGGTTTAAGAATCCCGAAATTTTAAAGAATCAAATATACCTTTCCACTACTTTGAATATAGCGTCTGAACCGTTTCTCTCCGAAAAACCCGAATGAAATCAGTCGAAAGAGGAGTGTTTCGCGCTTGAAATGAGCTCAAAAAATCCTAAATACGCCTTCTAGAAGGATAAGATACAACAGTTTAAAAATTCCGAAATTTTAATAAATCAAAAATACCCTTCCACTAATTTGAATATTGCGTCTGAACTATTCCTCTTCGAAAAACCCGAATAAAATCCGTCGAAAGAGGAGTCATTCGCACTTGAAATGAGCTCAAAAAATCCTAAATAGGCCGACTAGATGATAAGATACAGCGGTTTAAAAATACCGAAATTTTAAAAAATCAAAAATACCCTTCCACTACTTTTGAATATAGCGTCTGAACCGTTTCTCTCCGAAAAACCCGAATGAAATGAGTCGAAAGAGGAGTGTTTCGCGCTTGAAATGAGCCCAAAAAATAGTAAATACGCCTACTAGATGATAAGATACAGCGGTTTAAAAATTCCGAAATTTTAATAAATCAAAAATACCCTTCCACTAATTTGAATATTGCGTCTGAACTATTCCTCTTCGAAAAACCCGAATAAAATCCGTCGAAAGAGGAGTCATTCGCACTTGAAATGAGCTCAAAAAATCCTAAATAGGCCGACTAGATGATAAGATACAGCGGTTTAAAAATACCGAAATTTTAAAAAATCAAAAATACCCTTCCACTCTTTTGAATATATCGTCTGAACCGCTTCTCTCCGAAAAACCCGAATGAAATGAGTCGAAAGAGGAGTGTTTCGCGCTTGAAATGAGCCCAAAAAATAGTAAATACGCCTACTAGATGATAAGATACAGCGGTTTAAAAACTTCGAAATTGTAAAAAATCAAAAATATCCTTCCACTCTTTTGAATATAGCGTCTGAACCGTTTCTCTCCGAAAAACCCGAATGAAATCAGTCGATAGAGGAGAGTTTTGCGCTTGAAATTAGGCCAAAAAATCCTAAATACGCCTACTAGAAGATAAGAGACAGCGGTTTAAAGACTTCGAAATTTTAAAAAATCAAAAATACCCTTCCACTCTTTTGAATATAGCGTCTGAACCGTTTCTCTCCGAAAAACCCGAATGAAATGACTCGGAGGAGAGTTTCGCGCTTGAAATGAGCCGAAAAAATCATAAACACGCCTACTAGAAGATAAGATACAGCGGTTTAAAAATTACGAAATTTTAAAAAATCAAAAATACCCTTGCACTATTTTGAATATAGCGTCTGAACCGTTTCTCTCCGAAAAACCCGAATGAAATGACTCGGAGGAGAGTTTCGCCCTTGAAATGAGAAGAAAAAATCATAAACACGCCTACTAGAATATAAGATACAGGGGTTTAAAAATTACGAAATTTTAAAAAATCAAAAATACCCTTCCACTATTTTGAATATAGCATCTAAACCGTTTCTCTCCGAAAAACCCGAATGAAATCAGTCGAAAGAGGAGAGTTTTGCGCTTGTAAGGAGCCAAAAAAATCCTTTATACGCCTACTAGAAGATAAGATACAGCAGTTTAAATACTACGAAATTTTAAAAAATCAAAAATACCCTTCCACTATTTTGAATATAGCGTCTGAACCGTTTCTCTCCGAAAAACCCGAATGAAATGATTCGAAAGAGGAGTGTTTCGCGCTTGAAGTGAGCCCAAAAAATACTAAATTCGCCTACTAAAAGATAAGATACAGCGGTTTAAA